>NW_024468534.1:32862-50947 GCF_001632365.1 Laetiporus sulphureus 93-53
ATCAGTCTTCATCTGGATAGGGTTGTGAGAAGATCTAGCCTATCCTGTACCTGGCTATACTGTATGCCAGTTGGTAGGGAGATCCTCTGTTGTGGTATCTGCCTATTGGTTTAGGCAGCAAAGTGGTGCCACTATCTTGAGTGGCGAATTGGGTGCTTGCTAGCTTGATGGTCCAATGGGTTCCTTTTCTGGGCAAGTGGCCTGGTGTCACGTGACCAACACCTGACAACTTCCGAATAGGGCAAGTGGCCAGTGTCACGTGACTGGGTGGCTGAATCATGGGCGCTTGGTGGTCATGTGGTAGACACAGTCATGTCCGTGATGTATGTGGCGGCATTGTGCTGTTTGTCCAAATATCCACGTTGCAAGACCAATATGAAGGTTGGCGTCACTCAAATGAGGACTTTAATGGTGCAAAAAGAAAGCTGCCACTTAATACTGTGACACAAGGTGTCTTGGCATCTCCATAGTGACTTGATCGGAGAACGTCCTGATCAGTTTGACCTCGTATTGCTTGACGCCTTCTTCCTTGCCCGCAAAACAAACACTAATGATGCACGTCCGGTTGAGTGTTGGGTGCCAATCGTGCATGCCTGGAATGGGTGGTGGATAGAGAAGAGTGACCCATTGGCTGAAGACACGATGAGGTGAGTCTTCCGAGTAGAGGTGCCAGGCAACCTTCTGGTTATCTCAAGTGAAGACGAAGGCGTGAAAGGTGGCGAAGTCACCCGTGCCCATGTGATGGACATAGAGACGATGGCCATCGCATTTCATGAGAAATGTTAGTGGTGTGGTGATGAAGACATCATAGGGTGATGCCACGTCTGGAGCGATGAGCGATACTTGTTCAGCCACTGAGTTGCTCGAAGACTTGGCCATTCGAGCATACCTTGTCTGCTCAATGATGATGTTGGCTGGTGTGGGTTGCAATCCATTTTTGGGTGAGTCCACGTAGTTGTATGTGGCACCATCATGGTGGGGGTAGCCAGGTTGTTCATCATTGGCATTCCTTGCCTGTTCATCATCTTCACCCCAAGCTCTCCCCATCGTCCAAGATCCTCTCATCATCCAACGACCTGTCTCATCTTCATCATCTCTCCAACGTGCACTCCTCCATGAGTCGGCCAATGCTTCATCACTAAGGTTGGTTGGAGGTGGTAGTTCATCTCCATCATTGTCTAGGAGTAGTCCTGGCTCTGATGTGCTGCGAGTGACGGTGGTGGTGACACAAATGTTGAGCGACATTGGTGGAGGTGGTAGAGTGAAGCAGTTCTCTTTATCTCAAGGGTAGATTTCCTCGTAGAGTTCCCACTCAAGTAGGAGGAGGCGATGGTCCAGTAGAGGGAAAGGAGGACCGCTACTTATACCTCTGAGCAGTCATTCCTCTTCTTCATACCAGTCTGTGATGTGAATATTTGCCATTCCCATATGTTCTTCTGCTGGTATTGTCATTATCCTTGATACGGTACTGTGTATGACACTGAATGCATCCAGAGTGAATGAAAGTGCTGCCGGTAAGATATCAAAGTGTAGCAGATGATCTAGAGCGTACGACGGTGGGAGGATTCCCACTGGAAGCCCGGCGTAAATGGCTGTTAGGATAGTCTGGTGTCGATCTGGCTCTAGCTGGGGCAGGTGAAGTTCCTCCATTAGATACATCGGGTAATTCATTCTCATGAACATTCCCCATGTTTCATCTAGGTCGATATCGACGTCGTCCTCTAGTGTTACCTTTGGCCTGTCCATTTGGAATGGAAATGGGTAAGAAATTCTGATTAGCCCGTTGGGGCGAGGGGTTAGATATGGCTGTTGTCGAGTTGACCTGAAGTCATCCAGGAGGTGGACTTCATGGATGTCATCTGCTCTCTGGATGAGATGGTCCATCATGGTTTGGATGGGTCGTGTTGAATTCAACGTTGGTATGGTCAAAGTCAGCAAGATCCTCAATGGCAAATCCAGCTCCTCTGATAGCGAGATAGACTCCAAGTTGTTGAAAGACCTGTAGCGATGGTCATGAGAGGAATGTGATTCGACATCTTCGAGAACTTCGATGATATGGGTGAGAGTGGTGATAGCGGATTCGAGATAGTTGGGGTTTTGCACAGGCATTGGGACTGAGGATTCAGGCCAAGTTGTGCTCCCTTTTATACTCGTTCAGCAGCTCACTTGCATTACCCATTTCCGTCTCCTTTACCCACAACCTTTCACTGAGTGGATATCCAGCCCATTTTACCAGATATTCGTTCTTGCTGCACCGTAGTCGGTGGCCCATTATAGACTCGATTTCAAATTCTTCTTCTCCTTCGATATGATCTGGAGGCAGTGTTGAATAACTATCCTCATGTGTGCTGGTCTGCTGGTATGGCATAAGAAGTGCAGCATGGAACATGGATGGATCTTCCATGTTGCAGGAAGGTCTAACTTGAATGAGAGAGGTCCCAGAACCTCCTTGATCCTAAATGGTCCTTCTCGCTTCAGCGCTAGCTTGTTCGATTGCTAAGGTCTTTTCAAATTGGTGGCTTCCAGCCAAACCTTGTCTCCTTTCTTGAACGTCGGATATCCTTCTTTGATCCTGGTGGATACACGTGCTTTTGCCTTGATGATTCCTTCTGTGGCCTCCTTGCAGACCATACTAAGAAGTTTGAGTCTTGCATCTACGTCGGGGATCTCGTCCTGAGGGAACAGTTCTGGCATTCCTCAGGGTTCGTAGCCATACCATATATATTTCAAATGGCAACTTCTTCATCACTGAATGAGTATGGAGATTGTGTGCAAACTCTGCTTCAGATCAATATGGTTGCTCTGCACAGTACATTCAGAGATAGGTTTCCAATTCTTGATTCATTCGTTCTATTTCACCATCCGTCTGTGGATGGCAGGCTGTGCTCATGGCCGACTTGATCTTCCGGGCAGTGCACAGTGCTTGAAAGACTTTGGATGTGAATTGTGTTCCATGATCAGAGATGATCTTGTCGGGTAGCCTGAAGCGTTTCCAAACTTGTCGTCTGAATAACTCAGCGATTTCTGAAGCAGTGATCGTCTTCTTGCAGGGACATAGAATTACCCCCTTACTAAGCCCATGGTTTACCATGACCATTATTGAATTGAAGCCTTCGCTTTTCAGTAGATCAGTAATAAAATCCACGCTAACTTGCTTGAAGGGTAGTGCATTGGGCAAAGGGCCTATGGGCTGTAGTGGAACTTTGACCTTGTTTCGAACAGCTTTGGACTGCTGACATGTGGCACATCCATTGATGTAGCTTTGGATGAAGCGATACATTTATGGCCACCAGAAGTCTTTGTGCACTAATTGGTGCATAACCCAGATTCCTGGATGACCATGTGGAGTAGCCTCATGGTATCGTCAAACAATTTCCTTCTTCAAGGCTGTATTATTTGGGATGTATACGCATCCATGGATGGTGATTAGACCATTGTCAGCATCCTTGATGTCATCCTTTGTCATTCCTCGTGGGACTGGAAGTTCTTTCATTAGGCCATCCTGGTACGCAAGTACCGATGGATCTTTTGTTAATGCTTGTCAGATTTGTTCTGCCATATCTGTATCGATTCTGGTAGCAGAATTGCAGGTGACTTGTTGTCCTGTCGATTGTCTAATTCTGACAACCATGAAAGTGCATCTGCTTGCACCATTTGTCGTCCTGGAGTATGGACACTCTTGTAATTGAACATAGACAAGAAGAGTTGCCACCTTCGCTGTCTTGGGTTCAAATCCTGTGGTTGCCTAAAATACGTCAGATTTTTGTGATCTGTGCATATGAGGAATGGCTCCTTTGTGCCGTCGAGATAGTGTCTCCATTCTTTAAGTGCGCGGATGATTCCTAGGAGCTCCTTATCATAGATTTGATAATTTTGTTCCAGATCGGAGAGCGACTTGGAATAATATGCGCAGGCATGGAGATCACCATTATCATCATTCTGCATTAGGACTGCTTCTGTAGCAAAGTCTGATGCATCAGTTTCGATGACAAAAGGCTTGTCTTTGTCTGGCATAACCAGTATTGGTGCTTTGCTGAACTCATTTTTGAGATAGTTGAAAGTGGCTTGTTCTTTGCTTGTCCAATGGAACACATTCCCACCCTTAGTCTTGGTAAGGTCAATTAAGGGTCTTGCAATTTCAGAATAGTTCTGAATGAACTTTCGATAGACGTTGGCGAATCCTAGAAATGCGCATACTCCTTTGACGCCAGTTGGGGCTTCCCATTTGATGATTCCATTGACTTTTGCTGGATCCATTTGAAGTCGTCCTGGAAGGAGAACTAGTCCTAGGAAGTCAGTGCATGTAGTCTTGAACACACATTTCTCCAGCTTGAGATAGAGGTCATTATCGACCATCTTTTTGATGACTCGTTCCAGCTTCTTTTCCAACTCCTTTTCGCTTTCAGCAAGGATGAGGATATCATCCAGATAACATAATAGCCATCTTTCAGTGATTTCTTCTGCGAATATTTCATTCATCATTCACTGAAAGATTGCCGGTGCATTGCACATTCCGAAGAACATGACTGTGGGTTCGAATAATCCACGCTTGGTGATGAAGGCAGCCTTCCACTCATCTCCCTGATGAATTCGGACATTGGTGTATGCTCCGCGAATGTCAAGCTTCATGAAATACTTGGCATGACGGAGTCGATCCATTAGGTCCGATATAAGTGGGAGTGGATAGGCATCCGTAATCGTTCCTTCATTCGCATAGCGGTAGTTCTGGCATGGACGTAGCCCACCGTCTTTCTTTTCTACAAAGAAGAAAGTTGATGCCATTGTGGATTGTGAAGGACAAATATATCCTTTTGCAAGGTTTTCGTCGATAAAGGCATTCATAGCTTCTTCTTCTGGCTTTGATAGGTTATAGACCTTTCCTCATTTAGGAACAAAGTCCAGCTTGAAGTCTATGTTGTGATCATACGATCTATGCGGTGGTAACCATTCCCATGCCTTTTCTTCGAAGATCCATTTGTACTTGAAAAGATATGATGGTATCGTTACATTCTTCTTGGAGTTCTTCTTCTCCTCGAGTGCTTTCTTTTGTGTGAGTTCCTGCACCTTGTTTGATGCCTTCCAGAAGGTATCACCATCTTTCTGCATACGGTGAGGGTCCTTTTTGGAAGTTGTCGTTGGACATTGATTCGCTTCATGTCCCGACTTTCTGCACTGGTAACATAGTCATTTCTTGACTGATGTTTGATTCATTCATTGCAGTGCAAGATATTGCATCTTCCTTTCTCCAGCAGAGCGATGTTCTTTTTCTTTGAGCATAACTTCTTGAAGTAAGCCAGTATCAGGTTGATAGGTGAAAATAGCTTCTTTTTCTCCTATTTCCTGATCCTCCAAGTACAGTGCTCCTTTTATGTATGCAAGCAAGAGGTCTGAATCAACAGTTCCTGCTTCGTCTGGTGCTGGGTCGACATTAGACCAGTCGATCCTTTTCAAGATTCGCTTGGCTTTGTCTTTTTCCTTCTTGGTGATTGGAAGACGAATGGTGTTTCTGTCCTTGAAAGGCCATGGTTCCTCATCCAGTACATCTTCTACATATTGATGGACCTTGACTTCACCTGTTTGCCAATTGATAATTGGGTTGTGATCATGGAGCCACGTATTGCCAATGATCACATCTTCTTTTCCTAAGTCGATGACTAGGAAGTCATCATTCCATTCGTACATTCCTGCATGAACAGTTCCTTTGAACTGTTGGTTTGTAGAGTTGATGGGACTTCCATCGACACTGCAAATCTTGACTTCCTTCTGTGATTTGAGAAGGTGGAGTCCTACTTTCTTCACAAACGATTCATTGATGAATATTCCTTTTGCTCCAGAATTGACTAAGGCTCTTGCTGGAATACTTCGGATTCTTGTGCCATTGTAATCTTGAAAGATGATATTGAGGTATATTTCGCTTCCTCGTTTGATATCGCCTCATATGATTACTTCCTCTGGGACCATTTCTTTGTTTGGATGCCACGAGATCCCAACGCGCATCCAATTCCAAAACTCTCCGGATCATCTTTTTCCATGGGTGGTGGATATCGGCGTGCATATTCATATCTGTCTGTATTGTCTCCAAATTCCAGAAGATCATCGAGATGGGGCATCGTCATGTTGCATTTCTTAATACAGTCTCCTCGCATTTTAAGTGCATCTTCCCGTCGTATCCTGGCAAGTTCTTCTTTGGGGGATGAATCTTTGAACCACATATGACTCTTCTTCCAAGTCACTAGATTTGTTCTTGGTTCGCCTGACTTTGCGAACTGTTTTGGGTTTGACAGGGCGAGTTCTTCATACCCTGTGAACAACTGTTTCTTGTTTGGATACTTCTTCAGAGTCTGATGATTCAGACTCTGATTCTTCCTGTTCTGACTCCTCTGAGCTATCCTCTGAGTTACTTTCTTTAACCCTTTTTACTTGTCGGTGTTTCTTCTCTGTTCCCTTGGAGTAAGATTTAGTCAGCTTGGAAGTCTTTCGTCATCTGCCAGGTCCGGAGTATTTCTTCGTCCTGGAATTGGACGTCTTGGTCTTGGCATATGAAGTTGTCTTTCCTGAACGATCTGGTGCCGGATCATATTCTGGACTTGTGCATTGTGCTGCGATGTGTCCTGATCTTCTGCAGTTGTAGCAGAGTCCATCCACAGAACGTTTCTGATGGGTTTCTTGGGAGATCCAGTCAACGTCCATGTCATCAGGGTCCTTCTCCGCCCTTCTTTTGCTTCCTGAAGAGCCTGAAATGAACTTAAAGATATTTGTCTTCCTGCTATGAATGTCTTGTAGGTCTGTGACCTTTCTTGCGGCCTTGCACGCTGTTGCATAGGTCGTTGGTGGACTTTCGATGATGAAGACTTTTTCTGCAAGTTTCTCATTAAGGCCTCACTTGAAGTGGATGAGCTTGGCGTATTCGTCATCGATTTTGGCATATGGGTAGAGGATATCGAGATTTCCGATATACTCGTCGACGGTTTGCTTGTCCTGCCTGTACTTTCCTTCGAGAAGTACTTGCCAGGCTTGGTCCTTGGTTGTGACACCTCCATACTTTTCGATAAGTGTCATCTTGAAGTCTTGGTACATTCCAAGATTGCTGTGTTTTGCCATTTGGTTGGCTTCCCATAACTTGGCCCACTTTCCCACTGTGGATGAGGAGTCGATTTGGGAGAGGACGAAGGCAATTTTGCTGAAGTCATCATTGTAGACTCCCGCATTTGCCTGTAGGTATCATTCCACATTTCGGAGGAACGATGCATACTCTCGCTTGTCTCCCTTAAACTCCTTGATTTTTCCCATCTTCTTTTTCCGTGCCACTGGCTGCTTGGGTATTGCTCCCTGATATTGTGCGTAGAGTCCCAATGCTTGTTGGTACTCATTCCAGATGATGTCAGTGCAGGTTCCGAGATGGACGGGTGGTCCGAGAGCCGGGTCATATCGTGCATGTGTAGCCATACTTCCTGAGAACTGAAAGCTACCGGTTGGTCTTGATCCAGTTGAAACTGAACGTGTGATTCCAGGTGCATTGGGTAGGTGGGGTGGCTGGTCCCTTCTGAGGTGTGTGATTTCTGGAGAACCTGGTCTAGCAGTACTATCCGAGATAGATCTCTCGAGCGGAACTGCTCTTGTTCCAAGGAGATTAACTGGCTGTAATCCACTGGTTTCCTGTGAACACCCTTTCTGTCGTTCAACTTGGATTGCTTCTCCTTGTGGAAGTTCTGTTGCTTTGTCGAAGCCTCATAGAGATTCTTCATCAAAGTTTTCCCTTCCACGAAAAACTCGTCTTATTTCTTCAATCTTACCCTCGAGCTGCTCTAGCCTCGGACGATCTGTTGGTTCGTAGGCTCATCCTAGCCTGAATTGAAGTCGAAGTTGAACCGCTTCTGTCAACTTTCTTTTGTAGAGGTCTGTTAACTCCTCTGTGGTGGTGTCACTGATCGTAAATTGTGGTACTTCTTCGTCAGAAGTTACCGGTCGTGTTTCTGGTGTATCTTCCTCAGATACTTGGTCGGGTTCCTGTGCAGCCCACGTTTTGAATCTTGTCTTGACCTAAGATTCCTCAATTGCCTTTCCTGGGAAGGGCTTTTAGCATGTCTTCACCATGTGCCTCAGATGAGGGCTTCTCTTCTGGATTACCACACGAGTAATCGCTAGTGCTTGAGTTCGTTCCTGTAACAAAAACTCCGCACTCCTGCCTTTTGATCTTTGGTGGCCCTTAACCAATCATGTACACTTTTTGATTTGCCTGGTAGCGTCAACCAGTCAGAGTCCTAGTCTTCTTTTCTAGACCTCGGATATCCTGTGCTCACTTTTTAAAGTGCCCAGCTAGTCACTTCGAACTCCTGCCTACTCCCGTTTGAGCGCTCAGTCATTCTGGCTTTTGATTTCCTCTGCTTGGTGTCCTATAACCAATCATCCTTCCTATCTGCATTTTCTCGATTGAAAACTGGCCTCGGCAAAGTCTGGGTGCATTCTTTCAGTGGACCTTTACCAGCATCTTCTGTATACCCAGTGCCTCCAGTGAGGATGGGGCTCAAGTCGACACTGCCTCTTGCAGGTACCTTGCCATAACAAGTACCCAGGTTCTGCTTCTATAAGATGCTCCTGTCTGGTAAAGTACTGTCACAACAGCTACTTCAGAGTGGTTCTCCCTGTTTTTCCCTCCGTGGGTGAAGAACTGTCACAACAGCTACTTCAGAGTGGTTCTCCCTGTTTTTCCAAGTGGTGTATAGGCCACAGCATGCACTGAGTTCCCTAGAATTGGATAGCCCTGTTTGAGGACTTGATGGATTTGGTTTTCTGTAGCATCCAAGTAGACACCACTTCTCATAAGTGGTTCTAAACCTCAACAGGTTGATCTGTAGAAAAACCTCTTTCAAATGTTATGAAGCATTCCCTGCTAGAACGTTCAGAACCACGTGTGCTTTCTCACACATACTAGTCCACAACGTTGACAGAGGCTTAGATATAGAATATACCTAATGCCTCCAATAGTCAGGCAGACTATTAGCAGGGTTTATAGTGTTGTCAATGTCTAGTAGATGATGTAGCCGTGAGGTCCTCACTCTACCCTTGCTAGGCCTTGGCCACTACAGTTACTGCACATTCACCCGCAGGTTACTAGGTTCACTGTTCTGACTCTAGCAAGTGTACGAGCTTACTACCTCTTGAGAGCGAGTACGATTGCATGAGGGTTCTAGAACTGAGAACGTTCAGAGTGGAAGAGGTTATCTTCCAGCTGTTGCTCTGCCCCTTTATATAGTCGCAGACCTATAGTCTGGGGTACTAGTACAAGGGGTATCCTACAGCTATTCATAGAGTAAATGAAATAGACCGAGACAAATACTAACCGCTGCGAGCCAGGTAATTGGTGAGCTATTTGTTAGTATAATATGAAATAGAAACCTGAAACACGAAGGTCTTGTTTGCATGACCTGAGTGAGTAAATCATGAAAACGAAAAACTGCTAACCCTAGAATATGTCCACAAGACCTATGAACCATAAATAGTAAGTGTCACGTGCAACGTAAACTGTCACATGACCATGAAGTGCTGAAACTGTAACACCCACATGCAGCCAAAGCACCAATCAGGGTTGTTACATTTGGTGGAAAACACTTCGAACTATCCTCATACGAAGTTGCACCAATATCCACACACAGATTCAACATGTCTGACCACCCAGACGAGTTCTTCCTATATCATAAAATGACAGATAACGTCAAATCACCGAAAAAATCCTCAAATGAAGCAGCAGGATGGGATTTTTATGCAGCAGAAACGCATGAAGGCCCTCCGCATTCACGAGCTGTGGTAGGAATGGGAGTCACAATTGACCCTCCTAAACATACCTATACACGAATAGCTCCACACAGCGGACTGGCTGCATGAGGAATTGACGTGGGCACAGGAGTCGTTGACCCTGATTACACTGGAGAACTCAAGGTCGTACTGGTTAACACAATGGATTTCGTATTTTCGGTCAAGCCAGGAGACAGGATAGCCTAAATAATCTTCGAGTATTATGCCGAAGGGCTTCCCTCCTGGAGCTACCAACCGTTGCGAGCAACAAAAAGAGAAAATAAAGGTTTTGGCTCCTCAGGACAATGAGCCTTGAGAGGGGGGTGGTATCACAGATTTTCACCACAAAGTCTGCACGTGACTTTTCTCATGCCACAGATCATGTGCTTCACCAATATCTCATGCCACTCAGCCACAGACGTGACGTGTAGAGATCAGGTGATAGTCCACATCACATATTATGGTCCAGACCAGCGGATGATATGGTCAGACCTGTCTATTCCAGGATACAATAGAGGCACCCATTTGGAAATAAAGGGAACAAGGACTATTGTTCGGGATTGTCTAGGTAATCAGCTCAAGGTATAGCCGTTACCATGATAGGATGAATTGTCTCACCATTGCTACGGGAGAACATTGATCTTCTCACCTATTGTTCTACTTACGGATAGATCTTCCCACTTATTGTTTCATGTATAGCTTAGTCGCCTAGATACGTAGATAGCCAATCATCTATTTTGTAGTAGTGATATGATGAAGGTTATGTAATCAGGCTCCTGTACACGTATATAAGGCCAGCATGTAGAGGATGAAACTTCAGATTGTTTCTCCTCATCTACCACTGTAGCACCTACTAAGCTCACAAGCTCCTGCATATATCTTTCCACCCTTCCATACGCTTGCTTCACCAACAAGTGAGTGTTCAGCTCTCAAGCCACTATTGGGATCAGGGGATCAGGGCAGCACGTTCCATGTGACTGATCCTTTTTTAGTCTCGTTGATCTCTTGTCCAGCGGTGCTGTGACACAACCGGTTCATATGGTGTATAATGCACTTCCTCCACTGCGAGATGATATGGACGATGTCGTCGCGATCCTCTTCACTGGGTCTTGTAAACCTGTCGAGGCTGATTTTAAATGCATGCCTCTGATGGTGCGTCACAGTTCAGTTCTCTCGGTGCTTCAGTGGCTGAAACTGAACCACAGCGATTATGCGGACATAGAGATTTTGATGTTCAACTTACAGCAATACGCTGAGAATGAGCCCCCCATCACAGTTTTTCATCGGCCTTCAGATGGTATGACTCCATCAGAAGCTATGTCTGTTCATGAAATTGATGATGAGCGAGGTTCATCCTCAGGTCCATGTCCATTCGTTATGCATGATTTGTCTTCAGCTGACATATCAACAATGTCTTATCAAATGTGAATTGCCACAGCATTGCGCTACTTCTCAAATGGAGGAGGCGTGCTCATGGTTGGTCACTCAGCAGATCCTGAAAGTATATATATCACAACCCGAGGTTGTTCCCAAGTATGTTTTCGTGGCTTTTTTCTTATGGTCTTGATGCATTCAAAAACATTTTGCAGAGGTCCCGCATCGATGGCAAGGCTCACGTCCACCATTTATTATCTTATGCTGATAGGCAGTTTCAGACAGATTACTTTTTTCCTTTTGTTGTGTTCAATCACGAGCAGATCCGGTGCTCTTCTCGTGGTGGCTACCTTCTAACAGAATATATCAATTTCTCTTCCATTGCAGAGTCGATTCTATCATTGAACTGAGATGCATTGGACAGTCTGATCACATGTTCTGCAGATGGTAAATATGTAATGCCCGAATCTGACGATGAGAAGAAATGCTTCGATTTGTTGCACATACTAGATTGTGTCACACAGCACGTAGATGGGTCCTCTGCTAAACGTAAACTTCTTCAATCGGAGCTGCGTTCATTGATTATTGCATGTAATGTGCCTTTTTTTATACATTTATTTGTATACTGTGCTATGTGCGGTTGAGTGAGGTAAATACAAAAGAGGACTACGTGAGGAAGTGTCGACACATAGACTAAGAGTGAACTGAGTGAGGCATGCAGTGGGTGCTGCAAGAAAAACCTGATCACCCAGAATCAGGGGGCATGAGGGCTGCAGCAGAGAAAGCACAGGTAGCGGAGATAAATGAAATGAAGTGATGGAGACTGGTTGGGTGATTTCACAGCTGATGCAGGTCCAGGAGAGTGGGCATGGGGTTGTGGAAGAGCAGGTGCCAGACGTGCCCATGTCACGGGCAACGCAACATGGTATGAGTGCGTGTACTGGGGGTTAATTAAATCACATATGCAGGGTGCATCATGATAATCAGGCTCCTCCACAGCCTTTCTTTGAGCATTAAGGGAGCCTTCATACTGAGGGTGGGATTTTGTGCCACATTTCGATCACTACCATGTGTTCGATCATGATGCGATCACACAGTTTTGAAACTCCACAATCTTAATTGCCCCCAATGCCCTACGACAGCTGCAAGAAAATATCTGTAAACAACGGAGTGATCGCATCATATTTCTCCATATAGTAGTGGTGCTTGCCGGAGATTGTAGAATTAGATTAGGGTTAAGGTGGCAAATATGTTTCATTCAGGTGCTGAAGTGCCTTATTCTGATTCTATGATTGCCACATCTCCACAATATGCTGCACTGCTGCCCCCAGAAGAGATAAGAAAGAAGATCTTCACCAGGCTCAGTGACAATCCATGCCTCTGGTAAGCACAAGTAGCATGGAAATTACTGAAGGGCAAGAAGGATGTCATTGCCATGGCTCTGACAGCTTCAGGCAAGTCACTGGCATCTGGATGGCATTGCTGTTCCCAGAAGATGGAGTACAGATACAGATGTATGATTTTGGTGAAACACATGCAATAATAAGATGGTGGGGCCATGAGCATCGCCACAGCATAACATCTTCAAAGAAAATACGAGACAGGGCACTTATTCTGCATTGTATGTGGCACCAATGGCCACAGCACTGCAGACTCCACATGCCCCGTGTGGAAAGACTATCACATTCCCATCTCACACACAAACCCTTCTTTATGAATCTCACAACCGCTCATTTGAATGTGGCCCGATCTAATCCATGCATCCACGGTTTCATTTCCTCATCCTCTTATGATATCTATTTCCTTCAAGAGCCATGGTGGGGGCAAATCGGGATCGATACCCCCCATGGTTCTGAGACTGGTGCTACTATCTATGATCACGTTAATGTTCAGCTCTATGGCCTGGACGTCTTTCACTTTCACTTAATCACTGTGTTGCCATGACTTCGGGCTAGCATCTTGGTCCGGCATGCACTTCTGGACACATATCATATCTCCATGCGCACTGACCTAGTCATGGTTCATTTTGTGTCACGTCTTGACCTCACCTTATCCTACTTGGCCATTAATTGCTATAATGAGGGACCACAGTCTCAGCACTGTGTTCTACCCATACTATATAACCTCCCCCTACCACCTAAGGTGAACCTCCTTGTCGCAGGTGATTTCAACCTTCATCATCCCCTTTGGTCCTGGACGGGTCATGCAATGTGACCACTCTCACCTGCCTCATCCACCTTTACCCAGTAGCTTGAGTGCGAATCGCTGGCGATACTTAATGACCTCGATCAACCCATCCAAATGGTCGATGGCAACCTGCTCTCAGGTACAATCATAGACCTCATCTGCACAACCTCTGGTGAACACTTTCATGTTCATGGGGTCACTGCCACCCTCACCCCTTTTGAGTCTGATCATGCTCTGCTAACCTCTGTTCTCTCACACACTACCCACCCAATCAAGATTGATCTAGGTTTCAGAATTGATGTATCCAAGTGTGAAGAATGGGAGCAGTGCCTCAATCGAGAACTTGCGCTCTCCCTGCTGCCATCCACCTATTCCACCACCAATGACCTCAAGGCTGGAGCCCAGGCCTTGCTGCAGGCAATGACCATGGCTAGTTGTGAGGCTTTTTCATGCTGCACGCATGCCCACTGAGCCTCCCAACTCTGGTGAAACGATGCATGCAACATCGCGCGTGCTCACATCCAGAATGCCCACACTGATGATGAGCGCTGAGCTGCCAAACTAATGCTCTCATTGGTCATCTGACAAGCCCGAAAAGACTGGACCCATGAGGCCGTTGCTCAGCTACAGCGCACTAACCCTTGACAGCTCACCTCCTGGACCAAAGGAGTGCAAATGCCCCCACTGCCTGTCATCCAACTGGGTGATGAAGTGGGCTTGCTGCCATCAGACGTGGGACGTCTGCTCACTCAATTCTATTTTCCTCCTTCTCCTCCACTCCCTGATTTGCCTCCACTTTTTACTTCAGTGCCTCTGACAGCGAGGCCAGACCACCCCCTCCTTTTGTCTGAAGTGACGAATGCCATAGAGGCAGCTTCAAATTACTCTGCACCCAGGGTGTCTGGCACATCCTGGCAGCTTTTAAAATGCATATGGCAGTCTGGTACACAGGATCTGCTCTTTACCTTCCTCTCTGCTTCCTTGCACATGGGATATCTCCCCACAATGCTGCGGGTGGTGGCAGTCATGTATCTACCTAAACCAGGCAAGGCTGACTACACTGTCCCCAAAGCCCACCGCCCGATCGCACTCTTGGAAACCTTGAGTAAGGTCCTTGAGAAGGTGGTCTCCACGCGCTTCAACTTTTAGATTGGTATGCACAATCTTGTGCCTGGGTCACAGTTTGGTGGGTGGGGCCAGCATTCTGTCATGGATGCTGGTCTCGTCCTCACACATCACATTCGCACAGCATGGGAGAACAGTTTCTCCATGATCCTTCTCTGCATGGATGTCGAAGGCTATCATAATAACATCTGACATGATGTTCTTCATTCTGCTTTGCTCTCGATGGGCTTTCCAGACAATGAGGTCCATTGGACCATGTCCTTTCTTTCTTCTCACATGGTATGGCCCAAGCTCAATTCAGAGCTGGGACCATCATATCCAGTTGCTGCTTTGGGCATTTCACAAGGCTCACCTCTATTACCCATCCTTTCTACTATTTATTCTTCTCCACTTTACGTGAACCTCAATCCATTTGTGCATCCCCAGCAGTCTTCTGCCGGCTATGTTGATGACTTTGTGTTGCTTATTGTCTCTCCCTCCCTGAATGAGAATGCGGCTACCATACAGTGAACACTGCTGCATGTGGGCAGAACCCTGCACCAGCTCAGGCTCACCATTGGCATGGCCAAAACTGAGCTAATACACTTTACCTCTCCCCATTGCTCTCTCGATGTCAACCCTTCACTGCAGGTCCAGTGGGAGGAACGTACCATCAACCTTCAACCTGCTTCATATCTCCAGTGGCTCGGCATCTGATATGACTGTCACCTTACATTCACGCACCACATCTGGGTCATGGCTTCCAGGGCTTCATTCCGAGTTGCTGCCTTCCGCATGCTTGCTAACACTCAGCGTGGCATGACAGTCATGCAAGCCTGCTTACTTTACCTAACCACTGTACTTCCCATACTCACATTTGGTAGCCCCATGTGGTACAACCCACGGGGACCACACCACCTTTTTAAGCCCCTGGAAAGGGTACAAAATGATGTGCTCAGGTGGTTCATGGGTGCCTGGAGGTCCACACCCCATCACGTCCTCAATCTCATTTCGAGCATCCTACCACTGCGGCAACAGCTTGACAAGCTCAATGGCCTCACAGCTGCCCACCTCCTCACCCTCCTCATGTCTCACCCAGTAATCCAGTGCCTGGCAGCAAATTGTGCCATTTACCCACCAAACTTCTCACTCCTCAACCCTGCCATGTCAGTTCACTATGGCACTAGTGCAGTCGACATACTCGAGGAAGCACTCCCTGAACAGGCCATGCACCTTGATCCATGACTGCAACCCTCTTGGAAACCTGCACATCCCTGGGGTGCAAGGGTTCAGATCTGCATCCTGCTGATGCGCAGCGAGAATGGCTGACCAACAGAAGCACAAGGAGGACCCCAATTTTGGCAAAGTTATGCCAGCAAGGTGATGAACTGGTCGGTACTATTGCCACTGCAGGAGTCATTTACCACAAAGCAGTGAAAATGAAGTGCTGTGGAAAGGCTCTCCCATCCTGGAGCTGCACCGATGCTTCTGAACTCCAGAAGGGCTCGGCAAACTTAGTGGTGGCAACGGCATCAGGCAGTACACACCCAAAAGACCGGGGCAAAGTACTGCCATCATGGCAAAGATGTGCGAAGGCTGCCCAGCCAAGCCAACATGAGTGAAACGTGTTTGATGCAGGTTAATGGTCAGATCCGGTATCTCAAACAGGAACACAACTATGTCACAAGTTTCAGCTGATGTCTTACTCGTTTCAGTCTTTCTCTTACTATACTTAGTTTAATCACCCAAGCAGGCAAACTCTCAGCAGTGGCCTGCTAGGGAGGTATATATGTAAGCCTATCACATGTACATACCAAAACAATCAAATTGGGAGGAGCTCGAGTCTCCTAGCTCACAGTTTATGTCTCAGCACTTCATCTCTCAGCCAGCAGCTTGTTTCTCTTGCCTTAACTATGGTCACTAGGCACATTTTCGCAGTTTCAGCTAAGTCTCAGCTCCAATTCCAGCACACTTCATCATCATTACATCATCAGGCCCAGCCCACCTAGCAACTGAAGATATCCCATCACACTCCCACGCTATGTTACCCCTTTCAGCCCTACGTTTCCAGGACTCCTCAGAACCTATCTGAGGTCTCACTCTTATTGACTTAGACATCAGTGCTCTGACGTCCTCCGATCAGAAATGCATATACGATCAGGTCCGACCTGCCTTCTTGTGACAATATTGCATTCCCGATCAGCTCCAGGCCATTTCTAGCCTCAGACAGTGGTTTCATCCCAAGTATCTTCACACATCAGACTTAGTCGGGCTTCTCCGCCTGCCTCTGATCAGCATTCCACATATGATCAGCTCTGCTCCACCTCGCTGCGATCAAAACACATTTGCGATCAAGTCTGATGGTCCCACGCTTGGAGCCCTTTCCAAATACAGCCTTTTCTTCCCACACAACCCTGATTCCTTTTTCAAGGCTCAATATTGGCTGCCCACACCGTCATTTGCTGATCTAGTGATTATTGGCCACATCTGCATGCTATCCCAGTTCATTACCAATTCAATTACCATCCCTATTGCCAGTAGCTTCAAGAAACTAAACCAGCTCACAGCAAACCCTCGCCAAAGTCATCTCCCACATACACCCCACACAAGTGGACCCCAGATTAGTGTTGGAGTAGCACGAGGCCAGGAGCACCACAGACGCATCACCGTCACCCACCAAGGATGATTCAGCTGACTATCTCTGTACTTTTTTCTATTCCACTATGCACTCATCTATTTCTTCCCCTCATGCCCTGTGGGTGTTCACTGATGGCTCTCAAGTTGCCCAACCTGATGCAGCCTCTAAAAACTGGAGAGCAGGTGCAGGTGCATGCATCATTCATCAGGGTGTGGTCAAGTATGAGTGGGCCTGGGGCTTGGGCCACCAGGCAGAGGTTCACGATGCCAAACTCTGCACTATAGCAGCGGTCATCAGCCGCTTTGTCAGTTTTCTGGTGTCCTACCCCATGATCATGCACATATACCTCTGTGCAGACAACCGTGCCACCCTTTCCAACATTCTGTCACTGAGCCCGCATAACAGCCAGCCTTTTTTTATTCACTTTTGGGCACTTCTTGCTCCCATCATGGAGTGCCATCCTCATTTACAACTTTCTTTGCTTTGGGTACCTGGGCACAGGGATGTACTGGGAAATGAAGTGGCAGACCGTCTTGCTAAGGCAGGCATGTCCCTATCCAATAGTGTCCTACCCACCTTAACGTTGACCAGGTACTGGATGCGTGAGCGAGCGACCACCTCCTGGCAAGTCGAATTTCATTTCACTGATCATCTCACTGCTATATGGTCCTGTCACAAAGCACAAAGCACTTAACCCAATTAAGGGCAAGTCTGCTTGTGTGACCTGCACAAATGATCCACATAAAAAGGTTGCCCTAAGGCTAACCTGGAAAAGCCTGCCACAAGGGCTAGGCTGAGGACACGCACAGTGACATACAATCAGCAATCAAGGCAAAGCTCCAATGCATGGCCTTGCACAAAAGGTGAAAGGGGGGAGCTGGCCTGCTGGCCGCATACAATAGTTGAATGAATCTAAGGTCTTCCCTTAGATCCTCATGTGCTTATATACATGTAGTGGTGGACCCTGGGTACCCTAACTATGGTGTACTT